>NC_134483.1:213973311-213995811 GCF_040206685.1 Ascaphus truei
GGACCCGGTTCCCGCAGAGTAATCAGAGACAGTCTGTGAGCCGGAACCAGCCCATGAGCAACCGGGTAAGAGGACTGCCTGGGTGATGAGACACCGTTGTTTGCAGGGGCTGGGAAAGGCTCTGCTGATTGCCGCTGATGACTCGGAAATGATCGGGTGTCTCTCCCCCGCGGAGGTGTCCCTACAATCATCCCGTGCTAGTAGCAGACGGTCTTCTACGGTGTTTCGACCGTTGTTGAATATGCCGACCGAAGCTCCGAAGGAACAGACCAGTTCCAGTGGCTCAGAGAGACGGAGGAGTCCAGTCCTGATGACCGCCACCGTGAGACCCGAGAGGCGGATGAGCCTGCCAATCTCAGAGGTGCCCAGCGGCCTATCCAGGGATTCTCCGGTGTCGATGGAGGTACCTTCCGGTGCCGATGTCCATGCGGATGACGACAATGCCACACCCGTACAACGACCTGGTGTCGACGTGCTGGGACAACCGTGTTTGGGACAACTGAGGATGGGAACTATGTAAGTGATAATGAGGATGTGTGTAGTGTGACCAGTGGGGCTAGTCAGTATGCGATGTCCGTAATGTCAGACACGTCTGGATTTTCCACCGCCACCTCCTGTACTGGGTCTACCTCAGCAAATGATGAAACCAGAATGATTTAGATAGGCGCTAAATAAAAGTGCAGTGGTATAATGATAGATTCACACAGGAAAAAATATATAAGTAACTTAAACGATGTCTCAACCTTCCTGTGGGGGATATGTACAGATCCCCCTCAAATGGAATAGATACAGGTGGTTGGAAGGGAGCCACAGTCGCAGGAACATCCAAAAAATAAAAGGAAATATAATAGTGCAATATGTTGTGATAAAGCGAATTTTGAGATGTCTTGGCTCTATAGAGTGTCTACTTACAATAAGTAGGTGTATAAAAAGCGTATTGCAAAGTAAGGTGGTGTGTAGCAGGCTGCAGAGACAGGATCCTCGCGAGTTTGAGGTGAAGGAGATCTCACTCAGGTACACATGCCACAGGAAAAGATACAGAAAAGACCATAGTACAGATCGGACAAAATCAGTTTGTATTAAAAGCAGGGTAAAAGTTGTACTTACAATAAGTACATAAACAATTTACACGTAGCGTTTACTTTAGAGGTGAAACCGGCGTCTATGTGGGTAGCCTCTAGCTGCTGCAACTCCCAGTCCTCCTCGTCGGATCGCGATGACTGGCGTCTGACATCACTACCGGCGCAAGGGTGACGGCTTCCGATCCGGAACACAGAGGTTGGCAGACAGCAGGGGGACCGCAGACTAGGCACCTTCTCCTTCTGGGCAGCTGTGCAGGCTGCAGGAATAGGCTCGACGCGTTTCGCTGTGGAAGCTGTGGTGTAACACAGCGAAATGCGTTGAGCCTATTCCTGCAGCCTGCACAGCTGCCCAGAAGGAGAAGGTGCCTAGTCTGCGGTCCCCCTGCTGTCTGCCAACCTCTGTGTTCCGGATCGGAAGCCGTCACCCTTGCGCCGGTAGTGACGTCAGACGCCAGTCATCGCGATCCGACGAGGAGGACTGGGAGTTGCAGCAGCTAGAGGCTACCCACATAGACGCCGGTTTCACCTCTAAAGTAAACGCTACGTGTACATTGTTTATGTACTTATTGTAAGTACAACTTTTACCCTGCTTTTAATACAAACTGATTTTGTCCGATCTGTACTATGGTCTTTTCTGTATCTTTTCCTGTGGCATGTGTACCTGAGTGAGATCTCCTTCACCTCAAACTCGCGAGGATCCTGTCTCTGCAGCCTGCTACACACCACCTTACTTTGCAATACGCTTTTTTTATACACCTACTTATTGTAAGTAGACACTCTATAGAGCCAAGACATCTCAAAATTCGCTTTATCACAACATATTGCACTATTATATTTCCTTTTATTTTTTGGATGTTCCTGCGACTGTGGCTCCCTTCCAACCACCTGTATCTACCTCAGCAAAGCCAGCTCCAACACTTCCCTGATGGGCCCCTCATTTTGTGCCGTACATGGACCACACCGGTTTTCTGTTAGAAACTGAGGAAACAATAGATCATTGATGGGCGGTAGGAAAGTTCAGCTCCGAGGCGGCTGCAGAGGCCATCAGACCATAATTGCTTTTAAAGTAATTACTTTATAATGACTCCCTGGAGAAGTGTGTATCAAATGTTAGAAATGTGTGAATAATGTGTGAAAATGTATTAAATATGCAATTAAGTGTATGAACAATTTGTATAATTTACTATTGATTATCTACATTATACATGTTTCTTTTTTTTTTTGCTAGGTCATATGTTTTATAAATTTATGTAATCATGTTTATCGTATAGGAGTCATTTTAGATGTTTATTTTAGATGTTTATAATAGCTAGAAATAGTTAGGGGATCATATGAAATAGAGTTATGTTATAATTGTGGGTTATTAGTTTAATACATATGTGGTGTATGTATTAGTTAGGTGATCACTCATTTCAATGAATAAGGTTATATGTTTTTGTTATATAAATTTATGTTCATAACAGTTAGGGGAGCACATTTATGTAATAGTTTTATGTATTAGAGTTATGTTATAATTGTGGGTCATCAGTTTAGTAACACCTACATTAAGATTGCCATTTAAATATCATGTGTAGTATGTTTCATCATAAGTTTTAGGGATATCATTGTAAGTTTAATTTTCATATATATAGTTAGTACCTTAATAGTGTGAGATAGACAATTCATGTGTCAATAATGGTGTATTTCTGTGTATGTATATTGTTGTCCCAACACTGATTGAATAGGTATGGTAGCCTATAACGTTACAATGCTATTAGGAGAATGAATGAATCCCACTGGTGGGTTTGTTCAGCTCTCTTGTATTTTAACTGGACGTCCATGCTGTCAATCATACCTCCTGACGAAGCGTCGTATGACGCGAAACGCGTAGAGGTGACGTCACACGCAGCAGAGAGACAGCGTTATCACGTTCCTCCGGGCAGCTGTGTTTGTAAACTTCCCTGTGGTGTGTTTTGAGCGAGGTGCAAGGGTGGATTTTGGATATTGGAGCCTTAAGAACTTTGTTACTGGAACATCATGTCGTTTTTGAGATCTGACATTAGTGACAATACAGCACTCTCATCTACCCCTCCTTGGAGCTCCCCCAGTGCTGTTTGGATCCATTGTGATCCGTTTTTATGTAAGTGTTATTTCATGCATATTATAAATACTAATTACTTTTAAATTTATACTAATAGTGTGTTTTCTCTTCTCTTTTTGCGCCCTGCTATATGTATGGTTGTATTCGGTTGTTTGCCCCGCTGATCACGGGAGAGTGAAGAGCTGCAGAGAGACCTTTAATCACACTGTTTGGGACATATAAGAACTTTTGGGACCGCGCGCACATATATATTTTTTATTGCAGAGGCCATGAGACGCAGAGAGCAAGAGATTAGGTTGGGCATAGTGCAAGGGAGTGGCCTTAGATGCTTACAAACCCCCAGTGCAGAAACTGTTGTTCTGGGTTCAGCCAGGCCGGGCTGAAGGCAGCAGGTTAACTAAAATCAGCCGAGCTGAGCGGCATGTAGTACAAAAGTATCGACATTCGCACGGGTTCGAGTATCCTTATGTCCAGGAACTGTTGATGAGGGAGATTGACGAGAATCGGGAGAGGTGGCTGATAGAGAGTTGGGGCTTATGTTATAGAACACAGTAGGAGCACCTTTCATAATGTGGATGAAAGGGTATCCTATTTAGTGAAGGCCTGTAAAGTGGGGAGGTCAGTATACATGGACCGGGTGGAATACGTGTCTGAACGGCACCATAAGAGGGTGTTCTCTATCACGGTGCCTGATGATTCAGGAACTCTAGTATGTAAACCAGGACCAGAGCACTATTACTGATGAGATTCTCAATGTTGGGAGGGACCCATGTTTCTGGTAAAGTAGCCATTTCATGTTTTTTCAAATTAAGCTGTAATGTGCTGTGTTCACAGGAGTTTTATCATGTATATCAAATGTGATCATTTCTTTGTGCAATGTTTCTTGTTATGTTCCAGGATACACATCTACAGGATGTACCCGAAAATTTAAGCCCCAAGCGGGGTCGTTGGGGTTCCCCCAGAGGGAGGATGTAGCCATGCCACCTTTGGCTACTAACCCACCCTAGTCCTGGCAGTAAGCCCTGCTAGAATCAAGTCTGCCAATAGTCAACATGGGGTTTTTTCCCCTCCTTGGTGCTGCACTTGAGTGACAGTGGGAGGCTGTGCCATCAGGCCTGAGCATGTCCAATCATGGGACTGACCTGGTGCCCTCCTCCTAACTGTACTTAAGGGCAGTGCCGCTTCAAATTTAGTAGTGCCTCTCCCCCTTGAGGGAGCCAGGGATCACACAGGATTGCCTGGAGCTTGGCCTACCCTGTTCCTCTTCCCCTTGTGGGAGAGTGAGTGATACCCTATACCTCTGGTCCTGCTAGAGGGCCAGGGAAGAGCAAAGGCAGCTGCAGGGGCACTGATCTGCAGTGGTGCCCATACCCAGAGACTTCATACCTGCAGTTACAACACTATATGACCATGCAGAGACCAGAACATGGCGTTTAAATCCTGCGGGAAATGCACTTGCGTATTTAATGTCTTTACTGGACTCTGTATGGTAGAGGTTTTTCGTTATTTTGAGATCCCATAATTGATTTCACATACAGACTATTTTCCTAACCTTTCTCCCACCACGTTACTTTTTTCCTTTCCATTTAAGTTCCACTGAATTTCAATTCTGTGTGGTGAACAAAAAAATATTATGGAGATAATAAAGCATAGAAATACATTTTTCTTTACTTCTACCATACATAAAGCATCTCTCTGCTCAGCCCTTTAAGATCAGTATCCAAGTATTGCATTAATACGTTCAATTATAGCTTCTCTTCTCAGCAAGACAAAGATATACAGAATAAACATTAACAACAGAATATAGACAACTTATCCCCGCTAGTATTCTTTTAAGATACTCAGAAAGCCATCTTGTGGCAGAGTTGGGAGGAGAAGAAACATGTCAATATTGGTTTATACAGATTTCCAAACCTCTGATGAGATGGAACACCGGCTTTTATCCCATAACAGTGCACACTAGAGAATACATATTTAGCTTATACAAGCAGTCCCCGTTATCCAACGTTTCACTTTACAACGAATGGCATATCCAACGCTTTACAATGCAACCCTAAGGGCCGTTTTTCGACGCCTGAATGTGTTATCCAACGCTCACCGCCACTGATTAACATGGGACTCACTTTACAGCGGTTTCACTAACCAACGCTACTTCAAGCACAGATTCCGTTGGATAACCGAGGACTGATTGTACAGGCAGGGAAAAAAGGGGGGGAAAAAATCAATTATTATGGACATGAGTGAAGTCAATTTGACGTTGTCTGATTATTCTCCAATTAATAATGCAAACTGTCAAATCATATTTCTTAACAATTTAGGAATTCAGCCAGATAAGAAAGGACGGTGAAAGACTTTCTGTCCGAGCCAATTTTCAGTTTTGCCTGCAGACCTAAGAAAAGGCCACTTGTAAAACTACCAGAAAAGCAAGCTGGCTGTCCACTCTCAGTGTCCCCAAGTGAAAAATCAACTTCTAATCAAAAGGCTGTGGCATTATTCCTATACAAGAATAAACATTGTTGCACTTTACTTAACTTCACTGTGTACAAGAGAGATACATGGGATTTTCTTAACGAGATTAAAGCCTAAAGGGATACCAGACTGACTGATGATGAACGCTGTTTTGTGTAAAGGTATTGGTGCCTCTGTTTGTTACTTGTTCCAGACTATTTCTTCAAGTTACAGTATGGTGAAAGGTCAATGTAACAGAGGTGTCACGTCTGTTAACCGATGGAGAACAACATAAACTAGAAGATCAAATTTGAATGTGAAATGTAAATGTAAAAAATGGAGAGATTATTCTCCTTCAATTAGTTCTGTCTTCCCTTGTACTTCTCATTCTTTAACTCAACCCATCCCCTTCCTCCTCTTTTACCATCATTTCTCACCATTCCCTTTTTCTCTCCCCACTTGCATCCTCCCCTTTTCTCTCTTACTGATTCCACAATCTCTCACACTCTTATCTCTATCACTTTTCTACTCACCTTTACCTTTCCCTCTCCCTCTCCCTCTCCCCACTATTTACGCTCTACTAATTTCCCCTTCTTTCTCTTTCCACTCACATCCCCCCATTTATCACTCCCTTCATTCATTCCCTCTGGCCCCTTATATCTTAATTTACTTTCTTCCACCAACTAAATTTCGTACATTAACCCGGGGGAAAGAAAAAGAAAGTAGACATCTCATCTATTCTTTTTTAGAATTGTGCAATGAAACAACATTATGAGGGAGATTCACGAACGACTGTTGCAGCGTCTGATACAACATTAAATGCCATTAACTTGCAAGGCACTTTACACCGGATAAGGTACATTAACCTGCTGCGGAACTTAGTGAATCTCCCTGTGTCTCTTACCTGTTTTTGGAATGCAGTAAGAAATGGGATAACACACAGTTAAATACCCATTAACATTCCAATGAATGAAAGTGAATGCATCATTTACTACCAATCACCACATTGAATAGGAGCCCTACGGGGACAATGATTAAAATGATGACAGAGGAGATAGAAGTCATATAAAAGACAAATAGAAACACATGAAGGTAGCAGACTTTCCCTATTATTTAAACAAATCTCTACTCATATCTTTTATTCGTCTATTATGTCTGCATAATGTTTTATCTAAAGGTGCAAGCATATGATTTTAAGATTGCATGATATAAGAAATCCTTAATTGCATTGGAGCAACAAGGGAAAGCATGTTTCAACTGCTACAAAAATGTGCTTATTAGAATCTTTAAGTTTTCCAAGATCTGGTAAGTAGTTACCAAAGGTATGCGAGATTTTCAGAAGTTTAATCAAAATAGGGAATTTTTCTCCATTAACCAGTCACATTGGCAATGGAAGTTTTAGGCAAAATGTTCTTAACTTTTAACTGAGATGGACAAGAAGGACAACACTTTCCACTTCTTGTGGAAGAGAGAAGATAAAAACACCTGTATGAAACCATATCCCCTTGTACAGTATTCAGTCTGAGTAGAGAAGTTTGATACGTTATTCATTGTGTTACTTTTCAACTGATAAGCACGTATTTCTTGGACTCTTACAATTTGAAGAATTAATAATAATAATATGGTTTTGATTCAGTGGACATAAAGCTGAAAATGAAAGTAGATAAAAAGCTGAACCCAGAATTACAGACAGTGGTACAACTTAATTTCTTCATTTGTCAATCATGTACTTTCTTTTAACTTATTGATTTGAAGCACTGGTTCAATATTTGGCAAGGCAACAATAAGCAGATGATACTTCAAGCTCTTTAGTCGCATTACCTGCCCCCTTGAGGGTGAAAATGAATAATTCATCAAACTTCAAAATGCAAAACAGAAACGCTGTTTCATCATCTGCCAAAAGATGCCATTTCTCAAGGCATGAAATCACCAAAATAAGCAACAGCTCTTATTTTAGAAAACTGCAACATAATACATTTACATACTATTTTATAGAAAACCATACATGAAACATAGCCCAACATAAAAAAAAATGGGTGTTGTTTGTGTGTGGGGGATAGAAAGATTTTATTTATTTTAATCAGAAATTAACATCTCAGATGAAAGCGACTTTAAAAAATAAACTGGTATTGAATCATCAAATATTGTTATAAAATGAAAGGACATCATGGTAAACTAGAAAGCCAAGGGGGTGTCTTACCTTCTCTGGAGCGGCATCTCCTCCTGCAGCATCACAGTGTCATGACGTTGCTGCTTCAGGTGGCACAATGTTGTCACGGCAACGTGACATCCCACGAAGCAACGATACTGCAGGAGGAGGGCGGCTCTTCCAGGGATCGCCCAAGTCGGAATGTACCTACAATCCACCCCTGCTTATCAGTGAAGTTACCGGTAATACTTTCGGGTTTCCTATTGGCTGGCAGGACCCATGAGATTTGTCAGTCATTTTGTTTAAGAATGGTAACTTCACCGTTAAGTATGTATCATGGGAATCAGAGCTCAGTCTAAATTCTATGATTTCGCAGGCCATCTCCGGATTGCAACTACAGATGCAGCGGTCGTTATTCGAACAAATCACGGCGCCGTTTTCGTGTGTTCTGCTGTACTCCACGCGGCCAATCGCCCCAGGCACACATTTAGCACGGTTGCTTTGTTTGAATTTCACGGATTGTGTGCAATGAAATGAATGAATTGTAATGTGTACAGTACTGTGCTACTGTGTCAATTTCAGGTGTTTAAAAGCCAGAACACTAAAATGCCATTTTCTGCACTCGCCTGCGCTGCGGTTGGAAGAAATCACGCGCCATGACATGGGTATTCCGAGGTACACACTGCGTGAAGTGTTTCAATAACGGCCACTGCATCTGTACAGTGTGTATGTGTACACACACACACACACACACACACACACACACACACAAATAATCTAAACAAAACACCACAGAAAAGGAAGCTATATAACGGATTTGAGAGTGGTCAACATTGTGGTTAAAAAAAATAGGTCACAAGCAATGCCCCAAAAAACATTTAGAATCCAGTTAAAAAACAAAACAAAAAAACAACAACGTGAAACTTAATGGTGGTGATATGTTCAACATTTTAAGTTGTCTTCTTGTTTAATTTTTCTTAATGCATTTGAAAGCTAGATGCATTTTGAAAAGGTTGAACTGGTGGCTTCCTCGCTACTGCTGCGGCGAAGCATTTTCTTGGTACAGAAAGTTCCAGGTAACAGACATCAATATAATTTCACATACCGAACATATCGCTCTCCATAGCTGACATGAAGACACAAATAAACTAAATGATTTGCTAGAATACCTAATACTGATGATACATCACTGCTGCAGATCAGTATTTTGGATTTTTGGGTTTTTATATTTTACATTAATATCACACCATTTTTAAGCAGCTATCCCGGCTGATAATTTTCGTTTAGATTTATTTATTAGCAGGATTGAAACCAGGTGGTCCGTTGGAGCTAGACTGCTCTACTTTCAGTTCCAGGACCCCCCACCCTTTCCAACTTACTTACAGTATCCAGTGCTGGAGTTCTCCACCCATTTCAGAGAAACAAAATGGCCACCAAACCACAGGCCAACAAGAAGTCGCAACGGATGACATTGTGGCTCCCCCTCCCCCACCTCTGATTTAAATCTGTTAAACGTGGGTGCTGACAGGTTTTTCAGCAGAGGGGGGAAGCCGAGATGTTACGGTTGACGCGGGGGAGGGGAGTTGCCGACAAGTTGTTCAGCAGGGTGATGGCATCAACTGATGACCGGGAGGATCTGGGGGGCCCTAGCTGATTGTTGCAGATACAGGGGCCCCAACTGAAAACCTGGGGGGAGGGGGGACCCCAACTTAAAATCTGGGGGGGAGGGGGAGACCCTAATTGATATAATAGAGGACACTACAAAAAAATAAATTAATTTGCAGAGGACACGTAGCAATAATTAAAAAAAAAAAACATTGTTTAAAGGTTACAAATAAAGTACAACTTCCATTTTTAGGATGATTGCATATTTCTCAGGAAGCAAAAGTACATTGTGAAATTGTGCAAAAAAAAAAAAAAAAAAAGCATGTATTTTTCCCTGCTACAAGGGAATGTCACCTTAAACCCACTTTTAAAAGTAAATTAATAGTACGCCATTTTCTTATAAAGATGACTTTTCACAGTAAAATTTATCTGTTTTAGTATTATAATGTAGATTTGACAAATTTCCACTAAACACAGGTTTAGCAAAGTACGTAAATTATTACAAAAAAAGGAAGTGTGTTGCTGATATTGCAATTCTATTAAGCTCTATGCATTGTGATTTCTTTAGCTGCAATAAATCTCTTTATACGAAGCAGTAAAATTACCTGGTCATCTGTGGTGACATCATTCATTACCACGTCTGGGGGACGATTAGGTGGGTTTGCGGTTGCCTGAAATCAATTAATGTGAAAGCTTGTTCAGATAACCATTCTTTATGTCGTGGCAATAAAAATATAAGGAAATCGTTCAAATAGAAACATAATATATGAGATTTTCTTTTCACTTTGCAGTGCCATAAAAATACAATTAAAGTAACTAATGTAATACAATTCTGAAAAAAATATAAATCTTTATGAAAATGTGCTTTACTCTTCAGAACTGAGAAGAATGTAATATTCTGCAGGTCCCCTCAGCTCCTAAGGCCATAAAGTCTCCAGTGGCCGCAAAATAAATGGTGATTCTGAGAAAAGATCCCTGTTTAATGTAGTTACCACAACATTATTTAAAAAAATATTGAATATCTCATCTTTTCAAAGCTCAGTGCGACTCGATAAAAAATGCACACCTACTTAATAGCATAAAGTACATATAGTGGTTGAAAACAATGTTTGAAACAATTCAGTCATGGAATTGCCCTGGTTAAATCCTGGGATTTTCCTGATAAAGTACAGGCATTTTTGTCCTATATCAGTATTACCAGTAACACCATACAGTAATTGCAACACAAACATTCACATAGAAGGGGATTGTTTCAGGTATCTCAGAGTAAAAATGTCAAGTATCGGAGATGATGAAAGGCAGAAATGTGCTCAAGCCACTAAAGCAAAACTACTAGATTTATGGAAGGCTCAACATGGACACTTTTAGGTGTGCATGCAATATATTAGAGATACTGTAGATTAGGGATGCTGTAGTCACTGACTGAGCCACCTGTGCTGAAGCAGGGATATCATTACACCACCTCCTGGTGGCCCCTGAGGACTGGAGTTGGTCACCCCTGCTGTAGAGCAAAGAGCTAATCTAAAACTAAAAACTGATACTTTGCAGAATTTTAAGAAGCCTCTTTTGCGATCTTTAGTTATTCCTGGCGTATTTGTGCTTTACTATAGTCCTGTGAAAAAACGGGGACACAGATTTAAAGTCAGAGGTCTCCCTTACTGCAGAAGGAGGCGACGCCCATAGCCTCCTCCTCAGAAGTAAAGCCACAGATTGCCGCAACAGAATGGAGTATTACATGATGGTTTTTCGTTATCCTGTTTCCTAAACAGGAAACGGAGGGCATCCAAGGTATATCATTATTTTACTCAGTCTTTTCCAATTTGACCGTTTATTAATTGGTTTCACATTGTTGTGGTTCAATTACATTGTACAGTATAGAACTGAACCAGCTTGTTCTGCTGCAGACCTATAATAGTACCCTGTTGTATACTTAGGGGGTAAATGACAAGACTTCAATATAAGTTTACATGGGTTAATCATAAGCTACAATAGTGTCAATAGGGCACTATCATAATGCAGAAACGAGGGAGGAAAAAACGAAGCACTATATCCAGCTGTGAATGCAGCAATGAAACCAACAGGAGTACGTTCCAAAAATAAAAAGCTATTTAATGCTTTCCAATCATCCCCATTTTTCACCATCTCCCAAAGATCCACAAGACGTTGGTCTCCCCACCTGGGAGACCGATAGTCTCCAGTATTGGATCTTTGGGAGATGGTGTTTCTAAATATGTAGACCACTTTCTGCAGTCTATTGTACAATCACTGCCATCACATATTAAAGATAGCAGCAACCTCATGGTTCAACTTGACTCCGTCAGATGGGAAACAAATTTTATATGGTTAAGCCTTGACATCACATCATTGTACAGTTATAGTACATGAGCATGGGTTGGCAGCTGTCAGGTTTTATTTACAGCAATCAGAACTTTCACCTGCACAGAGCACTTTCATTTTAAATGCTATCCAATTTTTGTTAACACACAACTACTTTATGTTTGATGGTGATTTTTATCTCCAGACACGTGGAACCGCGATGGGCACTAGTTTTGCCCCATCCTACGCAAACCTATTCCTAGGTTGGTGGGAATCGGTCCACGTGTTTGGAGATAAGAATCCCTATAGACACTTCATCACGTTCTATAGGCGTTATATTGACGACCTGATCTTTATTTGGCACGGGGACACACACTCTCTTTTTTTGTTCACAGAGTACTTAAATAATAATGAATTTAATTTGAAATTCACTTCAAATCACAATGTTCACCACATTCACTTTTTAGATTTCTTTCTTTCTGTTGATATGCACAAAAATATCATCACCACGGTGTATCGCAAAGAAAATTCACGAAACACATTTTTGCGAGCTGACAGCTGCCACCCCAAATCCTTGATTAAAGGAATACCAAAAAGCCAACTCATTAGGCTCAGAAGGATTTGTACAAATGATGAGGACTTTGTAAAACAATCTAAGGATCTGATGGAGCGTTTTGAATCTAGAGGTTATATGAGAGATGATCTTAATAAGACTTTCAGGGAAGTGAGCATTTTAGACAGATCTGCTTTACTTAATAAAGTAAAAAACAACAAAAAAGCCAAACAACCTTTACATTCTCCATATTTTGTTACTCAACATAACAACCAATCTAAAAAAATTAGAGAAACCATTTATAAACATTGGGGAGTGTTAGCAGCAGATCCGTTGTTACATTCTGTATATGAGGAGGGACCTAAGATAGTATTCAGCAGAGCTAAAACAATTGCCAATCATGTATCGGGCAGTTTGTTTTCTTCAGAAAAAGCACCAGTTAACAAATTACCTAAGGGCAACTATGCATGCTCCAAATGCAAAATTTGCAAACATATGGATAGTAAAAAAGAATTATTTTCCTTTAAAACTGGTAAAAAATACTACATGAATTCGTTTATCAATTGTGACACCACTTATGTGGTTTACCTGTTAAGTTGCGGTTGCGGGAAACAATACATAGGGAGGACTATTAGGAATCTGAAAGTTCGTATACTCGAACACTTAAGACTGATAATAAAAAAAGATTTAAGTCATCCTGTATCCCAACATTTTAGTCATTGCAGTATGGGTGATTCAAGTAATATGTCAGTTCAGGGTATTGAACATGTACCTAGTCCCATCCGAGGTGGCAACAGATTAAGTATCCTAAACAGAAGAGAACTCTATTGGATATTTACCTTACAAACGCGTATCCCATATGGTTTAAATTCAGATTGGGATATTGGGTCTCTTCTGCTGGATACTTGATATTGTGCCATATTAAATATTTAAGCTTTCTTTGAGTGTGATAGAAGATGCAGACGTATATTGAGTAATATTGTTAGACTTATGCAAATTTGCAAGTAATATGTCTCTGAGAGATATACTAATAAGTTACATTATATAAAGATAAGGTCTCTTTTCATCATCTCTTTGGGTAGTGGAGCCAGATTATGTGGTATTATTCTATGAATAATTATATTTATCTCACAATATATGTGTGCTCCAGTAATACCCTTACAATACGGTACAACTAACAATGAGGATCTTGATAATCTGATATCATAGGTTATCATTAATTGTTATTAATTCATTTTCTATTTTGTTTTTAAAACAATCATGCATTCCCTCATCGTGAGTGTTTTTACTATTTGTCTTTAATAAAGTTTTTTTTTTGTTTTGATGCATGTACACCACGGGACGCATAGGGCCATGTTGCTTAGTTACACCAAGCGTTCTGACCACGTTGGTCACGTGTCGATCGACGGAGTGACGTCATGCGTTGTTTTCATCACGGAGTAGGAGGCACTGGCTGTGGGTGTGTTTGGTATACACGCAAACAGTGTTTCTCCTACCCCTTTGCGCATGACGCTGCCCCAGGTTACTGACTATGAGACGTGGTTACGTGAGCGAACGGGTGTGCGTCACGGGTCATGGGTCATGTACCCGACCCATGTGACATACCTGGAAGTTCCTGCAACTGGCCCATGCGTTCTATGTGGTAAGTATAAATTGCACTCTGCAGTTTATTGTTGTATTCACCTTGATAAAGGACTGTAGAGGTCCGAAACGCGTAGGTGTGTTTTGTTACTTTGTTCTGATCCATTAAATAGCTTTTTATTTTTGGAACGTACTCCTGTTGGTTTCATTGCTGCATTCACAGCTGGATATAGTGCTTCGTTTTTTCCTCCCTCGTTTCTGCATTAAGATCCTCTATCAACGGATGCACATTCAACCCTGGGACACTGGATACATTGGACTTGCAGTTTATGGTGGATGAAGATTCCCAAGTGAGTTTATTCCATGTTGTCCATGCCATTATGTCTGTTCTAAGGATGTTTCATCTACCGGTCACCTGCAGGTGTCATTGATACTTTCCTTACTACCTGGTTTTGTGGGATAGTATTTTTACCGGGCTGCATCCTAGAGACATTTTATCATATCATTTATCAGGGTTGTCTTCCATTTCAATTATTATTTTTTTGCAAATACGGATTGTCTTGAGAGCACCACACACATTTTTTCTTTTCTTTTTTTCTAATAAGGCACTATCATGCTGAAACTAAAATCACTGATGTTTTTCTTTAATATATTCATAGTGGCTTTTACTAAAACCACCCCTTACGTTTTGGTTTATGGCCAGTGTGGTCAGCCAAACTACCTGCACATCAGTGGCGTGTACTGCAATAGATAATAAACAATTATATATTTAGTGGAATGTTTCTTTGGAATGGATATAAAGCTCTATTTTCTGGTTTTCTTTCTTTTCATTTTTATCATTTCGTGCTGAAATTGCTGTTTTCTGGCAAACTCTTTGAATGTTTCCATGGTAACATGTGAATGCACATACAAGCGATGTGACTGTCACCTTTTCATTATCATATGAATGTGTTTAATGTTCTGAACATTTGATTGTCTACAGGACAAAAAAAATACTCACTCAACCTCTAACACACTAGAGGTAGGTGTACTAAGGGTAAACAGGTGATTTTTCTCTGAAGATTTGATTGATACAGTGTGTGTGTGTGTGTGTGTGTGTGTGTGTGTGTGTGTGTGTGTGTGTATATATATATACCCATCTCTCTCTCTTCTCTCTCTCTCTACCATCTCTCTCTCTCTCTACCATCTCTCTCTCTCTCTTTCTCTACCATCTCTCTCTCTCTCTTTCTCTACCATCTCTCTCTCTCTCTCTCTCTCTCTCTCTCTCTCTCTACCATCTCCCTACCATCTCTACCATCTCTCACTCTCTCTCTCTCTCTACCATCTCTCTCTCTCTCTCTCTACCATCTCTCTCTCTACCATCTCTCTCTCTCTCTCTCTCTCTCTCTCTCTCTACCATCTCTCTCTCTCTACCATCTCTCTCTCTCTACCATCTCTCTCTCTCTACCATCTCTCTCTCTCTACCATCTCTCTCTCTCTACCATCTCTCTCTCTCTACCATCTCTCTCTCTCTACCATCTCTCTCTCTCTCTACCATCTCTCTCTCTCTCTACCATCTCTCTCTCTCTCTACCACTCTCTCTCTCTCACAACATCTCTCTCTCTCTACCAACTCTCCTCTCTCTACCATCTCTCTCTCTCTACCATCTCTCTCTCTCTCTACCAACACCTCTCTCAACCATCTCTCACTCACACACCAACCTCTCACTCACCATCTCCTCACTCTCTACCACTCTCTCTCACACCATCACTCACTCACACACAAACCATCTCTCTCACTCTACATCTCTCTCTCTCTACCATCTCTCTCTCTCTAACCATCTCTCTCTCTCTCTCCTCTCTACACACTCACACACTCTACCATCTCTCTCTCTCTCTCTACCATCTCTCTCTCTCTCTCTCTCTCTCTCTCTCTACCCATCTCTCTCTACCCATCTCTCTCTCTCTACCATCTCTCTCTCTCTCTCTCTCTCTACCATCTCTCTCTCTCTCTCTCTCTACCATCTCTCTCTCTCTACCATCTCTCTCTCTCTCTACCATCTCTCTCTCTCTCTCTCTCTCTACCATCTCTCTCTCTCTACCATCTCTCTCTCTGCCATCTCTCTCTCTCTCTCTACCATCTCTCTCTCTGCCATCTCTCTCTCTCTCTCTACCATCTCTCTCTCTCTACCATCTCTCTCTCTCTACCATCTCTCTCTCTCTACCATCTCTCTCTCTCTACCATCTCTCTCTCTCTACCATCTCTCTCTCTCTACCATCTTTCTCTCTCTCTCTCTCTCTCTCTCTCTCTCTCTACCATCTCTCTCTCTCTCTCTCTACCATCTCTCTCTCTCTCTCTCTACCATCTCTCTCTCTCTCTACCTACCATCTCTCTCTCTCTCTACCTACCATCTCTCTCTCTCTCTACCATATCTCTCTCTCTACCATCTCTCTCTCTCTACCATCTCTCTCTCTCTACCATCTCTCTCTCTCTACCATCTCTCTCTCTCTACCATCTCTCTCTCTCTACCATCTCTCTCTCTCTACCATCTCTCTCTCTCTACCATCTCTCTCTCTCTATTATCTCTCTCTCTCTACCATCTCTCTCTCTCTACCATCTCTCTCTCTCTACCATCTCTCTCTCTCTACCATCTCTCTCTCTCTACCATCTCTCTCTCTCTACCATCTCTCTCTACCCATCTCTCTCTACCATCTCTCTCTCTCTACCATCTCTCTCTCTACCATCTCTCTCTCTACCATCTCTCTCTCTACCATCTCTCTCTACCATCTCTCTCTCTACCATCTCTCTCTCTCTACCATCTTTCTCTCTCTCTCTCTCTCTCTACCATCTCTCTCTCTGCCATCTCTCTCTCTCTCTCTACCATCTCTCTCTCTCTCTCTACTATCTCTCTCTCTCTACCATCTCTCTCTCTCTCTACTATCTCTCTCTCTCTCTCTCTCTCTCTCTCTACCATCTCTCTCTACCCATCTCTCTCTCCCTCTACCCATCTCTCTCTCCCTCTACCCATCTCTCTCTACCATCTCTCTCTCTCTACCATCTCTCTCTCTCTACCATCTCTCTCTCTCTACCATCTCTCTCTCTCTCTCTACCATCTCTCTCTCTACCATCTCTCTCTCTCTACCATCTCTCTCTCTCTACCATCTCTCTCTCTCTACCATCTCTCTCTCTCTACCATCTCTCTCTCTCTCTACCATCTCTCTCTCTCTCTACCATCTCTCTCTCTCTCTCTCTACCATCTCTCTCTCTCTCTCTACCATCTTTCTCTCTCTCTCTACCATCTCTCTCTCTACCATCTCTCTCTCTCTCTCTCTCTCTCTCTACCATCTCTCTCTCTCTCTACCATCTCTCTCTCTCTCTACCATCTCTCTCTCTCTCTACCATCTCTCTCTCTCTATCATCTCTCTCTCTCTCTACCATCTCTCTCTCTCTACCATCTCTCTCTCTCTACCATCTCTCTCTCTCTACCATCTCTCTCTCTCTACCATCTCTCTCTCTCTACCATCTCTCTCTCTCTACCATCTCTCTCTCTCTACCATCTCTCTCTCTCTCTACCATCTCTCTCTCTCTACCATCTCTCTCTCTCTACCATCTCTCTCTCTCTACCATCTCTCTCTCTCTACCATCTCTCTCTCTCTCTCTCTCTCTACCATCTCTCTCTCTCTCTCTACCATCTCTCTCTCTCTCTCTACCATCTCTCTCTACCCATCTCTCTCTACCCATCTCTGTCTACCCATCTCTGTCTACCCATCTCTCTCTACCCATCTCTCTCTACCCATCTCTCTACACACACAGCTGAACCCTGCTAGAACACTGTGCTTGTGGTCCCCATAATGTGACTGCGTTATAACGGGGATGACAGGGGAAAAAATGGCCGCCACGATCAAGGGGCGGCGCAGCGCGGCAGCTCTCTCCTCTACCTGCTTCAGGCTCCGGAGGGAATATGTGTGTCCCGGCGGTGCAGCACGGCAGCTCTCTCCTCTGTGTGTGTGTGTGTGTGTGTGTGTACAGTGCGGCAGCTCTCTCCTCTCCCTGCTTTAGCCTCCGGAGTGGAAAGGAGAGAGAGAGAGGGTGTGTGTGTGTGTGTATGTGTGTGTATATGTGTGTGTCTGCGGCACAGAGCGGCAGCTCTCTCCCTGCTTCAGCCCATGGAGGCGGGGAGAGGGGGGGAAAGAGGGGAACGAGGGGAGAGAGAGGACGGAGAGAGGGGGGGTGTTTTTTTTAATGCTACTTTGTCAAAGCTACCTCAGCTGTTTTCATTAACCAAATATAAAAAAAAGGTAATACTAATGATAAATGGCATAACATTTAAATATATATATATATATTTAAATGTTATGCCATTTATCATTAGTATTAAACAGTATAAAACAGTATAAAACAGTATGGAGATATTGCATGTAGGCATATGACCTTTATAAATTACAGCCAATAAAAGCAAAATGTGTTACTTAAAGTGTTCTTCTCGGATAGTATGCTGCTAACAAGTAAAGGGAACTTTGCAAGTAGACTTTTCGGGTACAGTATATGAGCCTATTCTATCTGAAACTGAAGGTATCTAAAGCTCATTGTATCTCTAAGTATGTAATCTCACTCTAAATACACCTGTGGCAGTCATTTTAAATACTGAATTACTCTCTTATTAATTTGAACTTATTACAAGACATTTCATTGTCATATTACCACATATGAATCCCATTGTAAACATTTATTGGTCATTCTATTACATCTGATGCAGTCACAGTAAACTAAAATCCTTCTCTATACCTCAGTCAGTCATTCTGATTTCACAATAGTGATTTTGCTATGAAATATTACACTGTAGTGGTTTAGTTGTAATTGAGTACTATGTTATGCTTTTCAGTACCTCCATAGATCAGTGGGAACACACACATGTGCATAGGGCTTGGTCTACTTTTTCTCTTTTCCGCTCACAGCTCTGTCTCAGTCTCTCTACCCCCCCATCCCACCACAGACTCCACTTCCAGTCTGACAGCAGGATATGCTTCCTCAACATGAAGTGTACAGCAGGCAGGGAGGGGGCAGTACCGGGGAAATCCGAAAATATCCCCCAGAAAACAGGGAAGCTGTGGAATCGCCAAAACTAAATAAAATGTACATTCTCACCCCCTCCTAACTCCTGCATGTCAACCACATGAGCCAATGCAACACACAGCAAGCTTCATGACTGCAGAGAGCTGTCATGTGACTGCTGGAAGAGGCGATAAGGAGGGGCTTGGGCTAAGGATCTGCTGGCTGGAGACATCAGAACAGTTACATTAACACGCCCCTGTGCCAGAAGCCGAGTAACCTCATTGCCAGCCCTCCCACGTGGTGACGTGATGTCACATGACCCCACAGGGTCATTTGATGGAGGAGGGGGGGCGCCGGCAGCAAGAGCTGGCAAAAGGTAGGAGATCATCTATTTATGCGAGCTTTCGAGATACCCTGATCTCTACATCTCTCTATCTACATCTCTCTCTCTATCTACATCTCTCTATCTATCTATACAAACACACACACACACGAAGACGAGCCAGCGTGCGCGATCGGGAGGCGGGGCACTGACATCACTGGGCCAATAGCCCGTGAAGCGCCGACGTCATGGCGCCGTGACGTTGCTTCGCTCCGATTGCAGGTTTTCAGCCAACAGCGCGCTCAGAAACAGGTGCTGCTGTCAGCTGAAAATCCCTGCGCCTCAGCACGCCTGCGGACGCTCACGGAAGCCCCCTCTCAAGACATCTTCATTGAGGATGACGGGGCTCATCGCGGAGCGTCTGCACAGCTCAGCGCTGACAGGCCTTCTACAGACGCAGCCTAACTTGCAATTCCAGCCTCATTTGAATGTTGGCAAGTACCCCACTGTAGCCGGATATATTGTTCCACCAAAATTAAGATGGGAGGATGAAATCAGAAAATGTCTTGGAGCGACGTGGAAGAGAGGCTTGCAACTGCAGTACCTGGAAAATCATTGGTGAGGCCTTCATCCAGCAGTGGATCGACAAAGGATGAAGATGCCGATACATACACTTCACATTTTTTGGATTTATATTTTTATGTATGGTATTTCATTTGTATAGTGTATTAGGGCTGATATAGTTTTGTCTGTGCATTTGAGTCACACTTCTAGAGGACTAGTTTGTAGGATAGCATGCAGTACTACTGCTGAGTATTTACACCGTGAAAATGGTCCAATGAACATATACTAAAATGTCATTAATATGAGATATTTTAGTATGTGTTCATTATACAGTATATAAGATGCACTTTTGTTTCATTTGTGGATAAAAAAAAAATATGGGCATCTGGAAATTACGATGCCAAAGAATTGCCAAGTTTTACCCAAAACCATTTTTGCATAGCTCAACAGATATAATTTGGAAAAGCAGTCAAATCTATTATAAGAATTTTCCACAGTATGGTTAAAACCATTGTAATATAATTTAATTATATTTAATTAGAAGGACGTTCCTAGCGGATTCATGTTGGCAGAAGAACAATATTTTATGGTACTGCAATAGTGTCACATGCATGAACTGTGCTGTGAAACACAGTGCTGCAAAACATAATACAATATCCGATTCATTAAAATAGATAACTCTGTAAATACAGTAGTAACTGCAGCTTAAGATACTGTGTACAAGAAAAAGACAAATGCTCATAGATGCAGTAGTTAAAAAAGGTTTGTTTTTATGACTTGGAATAGCAGCTTTTATCTGCCACATTAATAGCAATTGGAAATACAATTATATAAAAATAACTTTGCCACACCGTTTTATGAGGCAAGAGTAACATCATTGAGTAGATAAACTATTTGAATAAAGGCGACATATTGTAGTGTAATTAGAGAATCTAAGTTCAGATGCCCCATAAAGTCAGGAACCATACATAAAATGAATTTTGCTTTTGTGTCAGGATTATAAAACCTGGTGGAGTGTTTTTTTTCTTAAACTACTACGTTTTGGTCTTGTGAACTGCTTAAGTTCTGCTTACTTCCACGGGACATGAATAATATGAAATAGAAAAGGTGTCCCCATACTTCACTTACCAAAACTGGAAAATCCTTATACAGATGTAGCAACACTTATGGCTTCCGTGGGCGAAAGAGGTTGCGATGCCGTAGCGCGACTGGACCAGGGCTCGATCGTGGCCAAGAAAGCAGTAAGCAGCCCTAGAGGATTAACACAGCAGGGGTCCCTGCTTCTGAATGGGACAACCGCAGCGATAATTCTATCTAATCTGCAAAAGCTCTGCAGAGGTGTCACAGAGAGAGAAGTGGCCTCTCTGTGTCCCCCTGAACAGCTCTTACAGCAATCCCATGTTTTATTATATTTACATCTGTACTGAAGCAGGGGGTCTCCGCAAGTGAACCCATTAATTTCAACTTAGTTGACCCCCTGCTTCCGGAGATATAGACCTCCATATGGGGTGCCGGTAGCTGCTCCGGCTGGGGTGTAAAGCTCCCACGCCCTGCCACGTGGGCCCAGCCGGCGTGGCTCCTAGCACCCACTATGGAGTCTATATCTCCGGAAGGAGGAGGTCCCCAGAGCTGAATTAAATGGGGTTCACCTTCGGAGACCCCCTGCTTCAGTAAGGCATATAAAAATAATAAAACATTGGATCGCTGTAAGAGCTACTGAGGGTGACACAGATTCTCTCTGGGATTTAACCCTTTGATTACCTTAGTACTTCGCCACTAAGGTAATGAATCGAGGTGATGTATGTATGTTTAATGTTTTACTGTGTTTTATTATTTTTATATACTGTACAGAAGCAGGGGGTCTCCGGCGGTGAACCCCATTCATTTCAACTCTGTGAACCCCCTGCTTCCAGAGATATAAACTTCCGTAGGGGGTGCCAGTATCCGCTAGGACTGGTCCGGTGCGGGAGCTTTAATCCCCAGCTAGAGTGGCTACCGGCACCCCCTACAGAGGTCTATATCTTCGGAAGTTGGTGGTCCTTGGAGTTGAAATTAATGGTGTTCACCTCTGGAGATCCCCTGCTTCAACACAGTATAGAAAAATACTAAAACATTAGATCGTTGGAAGAGCTGCTCAGGGAGATACACAGACACAGCATCTCTCTGGGAATCCTCTGCACAGTTCTGACACAGTTCTGCACAGTTCTGGTCCAGGCGATTAGCACTGCTTTAATCCTCCCGAGCCTCAAAATGTACCGCGGCACACATGCCATACACAAACATGCCACACACACACACACACACACACACACACACACACACACACACACACACACACACACACACACACACACACACACACATATGCCACACACACGCCCCCCCCCCCCACACACACACACACACACGCCCCACACACACACACACGCCCCCCCCCACACACACACGCCCCCCCCCACACACACACGCCCCCCCCCACACACACACGCCCCCCCCACACACACACCCCCCACACACACACATATGCCCCCCCACACACACACCCCCCCCCCACACACACACACACGCCCCCCACAAACACATATATGCCCCCCCCCACACACACACACACCCCCCCCCACACACACACACATGCCCCCCCCACACACACACACACACACACACGCCCCCCACACACACACGCCCCACGCCCCACACACACACACGCCCCCCCCACACACACACACACACACGCCCCCCCCACACACACACACATGCCCCCCCCCCCCC